>NW_027040631.1:0-20000 GCF_037179485.1 Ochlerotatus camptorhynchus | reverse complement strand
CGGAATTCAGTCATCAATTTAGGTAAGAGAAACGAAATAGTTATTGGTGTTTAATTTTTTAGATTAGGCTTATATTACTGTTCAGTTCTAATAAAGTCACTTTTCTCACACTGACAAACAAGGTATTTTTTTATCTCCATCGTAGGCTGTATCTGATTTCAATTAGGCGCTGAGGAGCGGCAACAAGGTCACTTCTGGTCCTTTGGACGGTTTTGTTTTTCACGGTTAAGACTAACATAATATTACATATTTGCTTCGCATTTCGTTGAGTAGTGTATAGAGCAATCCTATCGGGATCAGGCCGGCACTCTGCCGGCGGCCGATTTGTCCCTGTTGCCGATCCGGTGCTTCTTTTTGTGCTTCCTAACAATTTTGACGTTCTTTTCAGATTCCGTCTCGGAGCAGAGTGTGGTCAGCTGTATATCGATTGTGGTCGTCGTGGGCAGTTTGGTCGGTGAAGTGGAAGAAGATTGGTTGTTGTTGTTGTTGTTGCTGGGTGCATTGGACGGTGTCCTGACGGCTCGCAAGTGTCCTTGTGCGGTTTTCCGTTGCTTCGAGTGCAGAGGTTGAGCGGCCGTTACGACTATTCCGCCGGTTTTGAACTTATTGCCGCCACCGGTGTGGATTGGTGTTTTAAGCGATTGACTGGAAACGAGCAGTTGGGTTTGCGATCCGGATACCGGACCTAGCAGATTGCTGGTGCTTGTGGCCTTCCGGGGAGAACCGGACGACGAGAGAAGACTAGCTGCTGCGGCGACTGCCATCCGACGGGAGTGACCGGAACGTGCACTGCGCGACAGGTGAGTAATGATTTCCGCTTTCTCTACGATTTTGTTCAGGGTCGATCTGAGGAGGGTAGGGTAAATGGATATGATTTAGGGTTTAGAATTATAAATCCTATCTGTACCTGGTTTTCCTCCGAACTTTGGCAATGCCACTGCCTTCGGAACTATCGCTATGCTTCTTGTCGGAGGAGGCTTTCTGCTTTCCGCCGCTGTACTGATCTGCGAGGGACAGCTTCACCCGGGTGGCAGCGCTGCTTACTGCCGAACGATTCTCCTTATCCTTGGCGGCCAGCCGGGACATGCTCTTGTGGTGTTTCTCCTTGAGGCTTCGCTTTTCGTCCTTCCAGGCGGCCAGCTTCTGCGAACAGGCACTGTTTGGATGGGAAATGAATTATTAGTTTTTTCGTGGGAAATCATCGGGATTGCAAAACTTACGTCAGCAGGGCTTCGTTGTCGAAGTGGGTGGATTTGACCAGAACTGGCGGGACACCCCAGGATAGGGGACGGGAGTTGATGGTCGCCGCTTCGTTGACGTACCCGTCCGAGTGCGTTCCGGTCCAGATGGACCGCTTGAACGACAGATGGGCAAAGATGTGGTCCGGGCTCATCGGTTTCATCATTTCCGCTCGGTTTCTAGGGGTTTGGGGATATTGAAAAATTATTGATTTTATGGTGGATGGTGTTCCTCGGCGCCGGGAATTTCAATTGTCACCCCTATTCTGTATTTCGTTTCGAACGATATTCTCATACAAAAAAAAATTTTTTTGTATGAGAATTTCGTTCGAAACGAAATACAGAATAGGGGTGTGTATCTAGAAGATGTTTCAGTCTACCGTGGAAGTGAGAAATAATTCTGGAAAGTCGGGCTTAAGACAGGTGGTTCATGTCTTCAGTTGTTCACTAGAATTGTGGGTACCTCAATCTTGGTAGATATTTTGCCTAAGAATTCATTCGCTAGGTGGTGCTACTGCATAGAGAAAAGTTCGCATTGGACATTTCCGCTGAATCTGGTTCTAATGATCCAGTCAAAATAGATTCTGTTTTTTGGAAAAGTTGTTCACTTTTGTGAGAAGTTAGCCAAATTTCTCTAAAGTTCGCTTATTTTCAACAATGTTGTTCTACGAAGTTCACTGAGCATCTACAAAGTCTAGCATTTGCAAAGTTAGCTGAATGTCTATAAAATTTGTTGCACTTCTAGAAAGTTTCCTAACTTTCTACACAGTTCAATGAATGTCTGCGAAGTTTTCGAAAGTTCTACGATGTTTCTTGAAGATCTATGTCCCTTGAAATCCTAAAGCATTTCTTTGACTGAAGTCGTGGAAAAATTTTCCTAAAGTTCTAGAAAGAAATTCCTTAAAGTTATCTGAAGAATTTCTTTAAAGTCTTCTCAAGTTCCCGGAAGAACTTCCCTGGAGTTGTGGGAAGTAGTTCCCTGAACTTCTAGGAAGGACTTTTGTGAGATTTTGGCAAGAACTTCCCTAAAGAAGTTCTGGGAAGAACTTCCCTAGAGTTCTGGGAAAAATTTCCAAAATTCTGGGAAGAACTTTTCTTCAGTTCAGGGAAACACTTGCCTCAAGCTGTAGATAGAACTTTTCTAGAGTTCTAGGAAGAATTTTCACGAAGTATATTTCAGGATATTTTTTGAAGTCTTCAGGATGATCAGGTTGATTTGGATCTTGATTGGTTCAGGATGATTCAGTTAATTCAGGTTTTATTTTTAAGTTCTGGATAGAACTTCTCTTATGTTTTGGGAAGAATATCTCTAAAGTTTTAGACTAAACTTATCTGGAATTCTGGGAAAAACTTTTCTGTATTTCTGAGAAGGATTTTTCTGAAGTTTTGGGAAGAAGTTCCTTGAAGTTTTGAGTAAAACTTCCTTCAAGTTCTGGGAAGGTTTTACTGGAGTTCTGGGAAGAACTTTTCGGAAGTTCTGAGGAAACCTTTTCTGAAGTTCTAGAAAGAACTTTCCTATAGGTCTGGATAGAACTTTCCTGAAGTTCTGGGAAGAACTTCCCTGAAGATATGAAAAGATTTTTTCTTGAGTTCTGGAAAAAAGCTTCCCTAAAGATCTTGAAAGAACTTTCTTATAATTTTGAAAAGAACTTCCCTAAAGTTCATGGAAGAACATCCCTGAAGTTTTTGGACGAACTTTACTGAAGCACTGGAAAGAGCTTCCCTGGAGTTCTGGGAAGAGATTTTCTTAAGTTCCAAGAAGAATCTTGCTGAAGTTTTAGGCAACATGTCCAAAGTTCGAAGATGAACTTATTTGAAGTTTTGGGAAGAACCTTCTTGAAATTCTGGAAAGAACATCCCTAAAGTTCTATGAAGAACTTCCCTAGAGTTCGGAGATTTTTTTTCCAAAACTCTGGGAAGAACTTCCCTTAAGTTCTGGAAAAAAAACTTGCCTGAAGTTGTAGATAGAACGTTTTTAGAGTTCTGGGAAGAATTTTCCCGAAGTTTATTTCAGGATATTTTTTTGAAGTCTTCAGGTTGATCAGGTTTTATTCTAAAGTTCTGGATAGAACTTCCCTCATGTTTTGGGAAGAACATCTCTAAAGTTTTGGACTAAACTTCGCTGGAGTTCTGGGAAAAACTTTTCTGTTTTTCTGAAAATGATTTTTCTGAAGTTTTGGGAAAAACTTTCTTCATGTTCTGGGAAGATTTTACTGGAGTTCTGGGAAGAACTGTTCGGAAGTTCTGAGAAAACCTTTTCTGAAGTTCTAGAAAGAACTTCTCTATAGGTCTGGATAGAACTTCCCTGAAGTTCTGGGAAGAACTTCCTTAAAGATATGGGAAGATTTTTTCTTAAGTTCTGGAAAGAGCTTCCCTAAAGCTCTTGGAAGAACTTCCCTATAGTTCTAGAAAGAACGCCCCTAAAGTTCATGGAAAAACATCCCTGAAGTTTTTGGACGAACTTTACTGAAGCACTGGGAAAAGCTACCCTGGAGTTCTGGGAAGAGCTTTTCTTAAGTTCCAAGAATAATTTTTCTGAAGTTTTAGGCAACATGTCCAAAGTTCGAAGATGAACTTATTTGAAGCTTTGGGAAGAACTTCCTTAAAATTCTGGAAAGAACATTCCTAAAATTCTATGAAGAACTTCGCTGGAGTTCTGGGCAAAACTTTTCCAAAATTCTGGGAAGAACTTCCCTTCAGTTCTGGGAAAAACTTGTCTCAAGTTGTAGTTAGAACTTTTTCAGAGTTCTGAGAAGAATTTTCTTTTTTAAATATTCAGGTTGATCAGGTTTTATTCTGAAGTTCTAGATAGAACTTCCCTCAAGTTTTGGGAAGAACATCTCTAAAGTTCTGGATAAAACTTCCCTGGAGTTCTGGGACAAACTTTTCTGTGAGAAGGATTTTTCTGAAGTTTTGGAAAGAACATCCTTAAAGCTTTGGGAAAAACTTCTTTGAAGTTTTGGGAAGAGCTTTCCTGAAGTTTTGGAAAGAACTTCCTTGAAATTCTGGGATGAACATCCCTAAAGTTCTATGAAGAACTTCCCTAGAGTTCTGGGAAAAACTTCCAAAATTCTGGGAAGAACTTCCCTTCAGTTCTGGGTGAAACTTGCCTGAAGTTGTAGATAGAACTTTTCTAGAGTTCTGGGAAGAATTTTCCCGAATTTTATTCTAGGATATTTTTTCAAGTCTTCAGGTTGATTAGGTTTTATTCTGAAGTTCTAGATAGAACTTCCCTCATGTTTTGGGAAGAACTTTCCTGAAGTTTTATGAAGAACATCCTTACTTCTTTGGAGTTTTGGGAAGAGCTCTTCTGAAGTTTTGGGAAGAACTTCGTCGAAATTCTGGGAATCCCTAAAGTTCTGGGAAGAACTTCCCTGGAGTCCTGGGCAAAACTTTTCCAAAATTCTGGGAGAAACTTGTCTCAAGTTGTAGATAGAACTTTTCTAGAGTTCTGGGAAGAATTTTCCCGAAGTTTATTGCAACGGTTAAAGTATCAAAATGGAGAGCAATAAATTTTTCCTGTGTCATCACATTGAAAACAAATTCTGCTATCAGTGGAAGCAAACTCAGTTTGATGCACATTTCAATTACACTACAATCATTTGAAAAATATTCCGCGAACAAATGTGCTATTCTAATTTAATGTAACCGTGCAACCATGAACTAATTTCCTTGGGTTCTGGGTTATCGTTAGAGTGAATTTATGACTGAGAAATCCGTTAAAAGAAGCAATTCCTTGCAGTTCTAGCCGTCATCATCAATAACTTAATCATGAAAATGCAGAACTTTAGGAATGTTTATAAATCTTTGAGGGCAAGTTCTGAGAACTTCATGTAAATTTCGTAGCCTAAGATGAAGATCAAAGAATTTTATGACGGGTCCATTAACTTCCAACCAATTTCAGGTACTTTACCAGAACTTCAAGAAACTCCAGAAAAATTCAGGTAACTTTAAAGATCTTCAGGAACGGTCAGAGAGCTTCGGGAAGGTTCTGAGAGCTTCAAAGCAGTTTGCAAATTTGCGAACTTTAGGATATTTAGTTCCTAAAACCAATGTTGCAAATATTCGCATCAATGACAACTCACTACCAGTATTTGAGAGATACAACTCACAATGTTCAGTTTCCTGCCAGGCTCTCACTACGAATAGGACAGAGGCAATAACAAAAATATTCCGACTCAACTCGAAGGGAGAACAGACAAATGCTGAGAATGTGTTCATCTAACCAGACTCTCTCTCTCTCTCTCTCTCAGTCATTGAGCTTAGTCGTTCTGATTCACCATGAATCTAACTCGAGGTCTGAGTCAGAGTGTGTTGATAGAGACAAATTGAGTCAGAGTTAGTCTGCCTGTTCGTTGAAGCAGTTGGTGAAAAAGCGGGGTAAAGTAATTTTTAAAGGGGGAGTCTTGCCAGAAAAAAAACGCTCTTTCCCTCTCTTTATCGTGTCTCCGTATCCGTACATAATAACCAGTAAAATCTTGCTCAACCATTGACCCAGTCAATCACTGATTCAAGCCACCTGAAACTCGAGCGGCACTCACTCAGTGCCCGAGTTTCCTCGGTATCGGCTTGGATTTGTGCATTTCATAGAATGAACGGATAAAGGCGTAAACGTAAAGGACACTCTTTCGCTCTTCTCTTGAAGCGGTAGGTGACTGATGAACAGATACAGTTTTGGTTTGTAGTTCTCCCGTGCAGAGTATCGTCGGTTTCAAATCGCGGCTTCGCTCATCAATCAGCAACATTGCCTAAAACTTCAGGAAAGGCTTCTTCAGAAAAATAGCCTAACAAAGTCCAAACAAACTACAAAGAAGTATGGGAATTTCAAGGGAATTCCAGGAATTTAAAGGAAGCTCCGAAAACTTCAGGGTAGTTCTGAGAACGTCCAGAACTACGGGGAATCGTTAAAGTCCTTTATGTTAGGTTGCAATAGGTGTTCAGCTTTAGGGCAGCTCCATTAAATTCAGCAAAATTGCAGGAGTTTTGGAGAAGCTTCCAAAACGTCATATGAATTTAATGATCTTAACGGCCGTTACGTGAATTTTAGGGCAGTTCTGAGAACTTCAGTGCAGGGCCGTAAATATTAAGAAAATTACGGGAATTTCAGCGAACTCCCGAGAGCTCCAGGTAAATTTCGAAAAATAGCAAGAACCTAGATCATCAGAGAAGTTTAGAGAACTTAAGAGCAAAATTTGGAAACTTCACCGAAACTTAGATAAATTCACGGAACAGCAGAGAAGGGAAGTTTAGAGATCTTTTAGGCAGTTTTAACAATTTCAGGGCAATTCCAGGAACTTCAAAGTTCTGAAGAATGCACGGAATTTTGGGAACTTCAGGGAAGCTTCATGGCCGTTCCATCAGCTTCAGGGTAATTTCAGGAACTTCAAAAAAGTTTTTTTGTATCTAGTTCGTTTATCGTCAATCGCGTTAGCTTTACGGAGCCGATAATTCATTGTTCTTTGTTTGTAACAAAATTCACTTGATTCTATGTCTAGTAGGAGTTGGGCCGAATACTCGCAGCTTACCCGAGGTTAGAGGGGTACATTGTCGAAGGATAGGAAAAGGGAAGGAGCTTGCGGGTAGGTTTTCGTTGTCTCATCAGAGCGATGTCGCCAGTATGAACGGTAGTGTGGTTCTAGGAGCTTTTTAAGAACTTCTAAGAACTTCAAGAATATCCAGATAACTTCAGAAAAGTTAACAAAACTTCAAAGTAATTCAGAGAACTTGAGGAAAATAGTGGAAATTTTGAATAAATTCCAAAATCCTCACCCAAGCAACATTGCAAGTTTTATCGAGGTTTTATAGCAATCTACAAGTCTAAATCATGGTCTACAGAACCCTCATGACACCAAAAATGCTTCTTGAGCAGAGAAGTTAGGTCTAGAGATCATCGGAGAAGCTCAGAAAGTCTAGACTTACGGGAAATTTAAAGATGAAGTTCCGGAAATTTCAGGATAGTCCAAAGATTTTTAGGACAATTTCATTTATTTCTAGGTAGCTCCAATAACTTAAGAAGAATCAGGGAAGAACAGAGCTCCTTAGGGCAGTTCAATTGACTAAATTGCAGGAATTTTACAAAAGTTTCAAGAAACTCAGGGAATTTTCGAAAACTTCAGTAAAGTTGCGAGAACTTCAAGGATGTTCAAAGAGCTTCAAAAATGTCCAAAGAACTTCAGAGAAATGTTGAGATTATTAGGCTGTTTCATTTTGTTGGAGGGATATTTCTAGTACTGCAAGAGATCAGAGAACTTCAGAGCAATTCAAGATGCTACGAAGAATAATGAAAATTCCATGAAGATCATTTCTGTGAGAACGATTATTCTGAAGCTTTGGGAAGACCATCCCTACAGTTTTGGGAAGAACTTCTTTGAAATTTTGGGAAGAGCTTTCCTGAAGTTTTGGAAAGGATTTCCTGGAAATTCTGGGAAAAACACCCCTCAAGTTCTGGGAAGAACTTCAGTGGTGTTTAGGGCAAAACTTTTCCAAAATTCTGGGAAGAACTTCCCTTCAGTTCTTGGAGAAACTTGCCTCAAGTTGTGAATAGAACTTTTCTAGAGTTCTGGGAAGAATTTTCCCGAATTTTAGTCTAGGATATTTTTGCAAGTCTTCAGGTTCATCAGGTTTGATTCTGAATTTCTATATAGAACTTCCCTTATGTTTTGGGAAGAACTTTTCTGTAAGAAGGAATTTTCTGAAGTTTTATGAAGAATATCCTTAAAGCTCTGGAAAAAACTTCTTTTGAGTTTTGGGAAGAGCTCTTCTGAAGTTTTGGCAAAAACTTGCTTAAAATTCAGAGACAAACCATGAAGATCAGGAAAATTGATGGAACGATAGAGAAGTTCCGAAAACTTCTTAAAAATTTAGGAAAGTTCAAGAACAAACGAAAACTTCATGCAAGTGCAAGAAATTCAGAGAAGTTGAAAGATTTTAAAGGGAGTTCTATGAGCTTCAAAGAAGCTTCGAAAAGGGAAAATAACTTCAAGGCCGTTCAATTTACTTCAGAAAAATTTAACTTTTTTTTTTAGAACTTTTAAAAAGTTCTATGAAATTCAGAGAGTTCAGAAATCTTAAGGGCAGTTCCAATAAATTCGGCAAAAACATTTTGAGCTATTTGAGTTTTAAACATTTTAAATTTTTACTAAAAAAAAAATTGTTTATTTTTCCCAGACAGACATGATTTTTCTCTACAAATTTGTCTCAGACGTAATTTGTATCAGAAATGCCGTAACCGTGCTACAATTTTCTGAAAAATGTCAAGGATGCCTTTTGGTATATTTTAACATGATTAAAAATGGCCAAATTTCAGAAAAAATGAGATTCATTGATTCAGATTTCATAACTAACAATTACTCAAAATTTCATACAAATCGGAGAAGGTCGATTCAAAAATTCGATTTTTTTTTTCACTAATTTGGAACTGCTCCATTCTTAAATTACATACAATCAGTGGCGTCGCCTTAACCTCAATCTACCTGTGCACTAACTCTGAAAACATAAACAATTATCAAAATATTGCTTGCAATGGATAGATATCGAGTTAACTAGAAGATTAAGTGTATTTTTCAACCGATTCGAGTATGAATATGGTATTAAATCTGTTTTTGAAAGTTGGTGCACAGGTAAAAAGTGAGGTTACGCGACGCCACTGCATACAATTATGGACTGTGCGTGGATTTGCGGTGGTGGGGGCGCTAATTAAAAAAATAGTATGTAACCAGCTCTAAATTTACCATGACAGCCTTGCTCGGGTCTTCTGCAGGGCTCAACAAAGTCACTTTCAATCGAAAATCGTCAAGCGACGACGAAGCTGTCAGCCATCGCTTTCAATTGAAAGTCATTCTGTCTTCTCTTCGAGCAGATCCCCTTCAACATCACTTTCGATCAGTTTCCATGCTGTTTGCTTTGGTTTGATTCGTGTTCATTTCGTCTTTCACTGTCAAATGCGCCTTCGTTCGCATCGAAGTGAAGCTGTTCGATCCAAATTACTTTTGTTGATTGTTCACTCGGTTCATTTAAGCTTACGTGCATAAATGACTGCACGTGATGTCAAATTTATCATTGTCGGGCGGTTTGTTCACCGATCAATATGGGTATTTTTGGAATCGTCATTTCAAAATCTACGATGGTGGCTTCCAGTTTAAAAAAAAAAGTGGAACATACTGTCAAATACCCATTAATATAGGTATTTTTTGAATCGGTATGACAGCTAGAGAATGAAAATCGATATTCGACACCATTTTGAACTCCAAGTTGGTGGTTTTCAATTTCAGAAAATGTGGGAAGTACTGTAAAATATCCATCAATATTGACACTTTTTTGAAATCCGATGGCCACCAACGCGTTGTTCCCGTTCCGCAAATACCCATACGAATCTATGCGTCGTTCCTGTTCCGAAAATACCAATATTTTAGGGTATTTGACACTTTTCTGAAACCCAATGTCGGTTTCCAAAATGGCGTCCACTATATATTTTCGGTATCTACGCGTCGTCTACGTTGCGAAAATACCCATATCTTAGAGTATTTGTCACTTTTTCTGAAAACCGATGGCCGCCATTTTGGATTTCAAAATGCCGTCGAATATCGATCTTCGGCATCTGCGCGTTGTTCACGTTCTGAAAATACCCATTTGAGACTTTTCCAGAGCTCGATGGCCGCCATCTTGGATTCCAAAATGGCGTCGGACATCGATTTTCGGCACCTTCGCGTCGTCCAAGGTTCAAAAATACTCATATTGTAGGGTATTTGAGACCAATGGCCGCCATCTTGGACTTTATTTTCGTTTAATTTAAAATTTTGTTTATTTGTTTATTTGTTTATTTAATAATTCAACTGACAATTAATGTCTTAATGAATAAAAACTTAATCTAATTAGTTATGGTCAACGAAACGAAAACGGTCAAGTAACCAGTGACGAAACACATTTGCTGATACGTTAAAATCAAATTCGCAATAAAAGTAGTTAAATTGTCGGCTGATTGCACGAATTGGCTCATTCTGCGTATAATTTCTGCCTCGTGGCTCCAAAAACCAGAAATTCGCGTTGACGAAGAGGTCTCTCAGGAGCATACATATTTAGCTGGGCCAGCAACGTTGGACAGTCGATGTCACCCGTGAGAAGCTTTCGAGCAAACATAGCTTGAGCGACTGTCCGTCGCACCACTAGCGGTTCGATGCCCAGAAGACGGCAACGCTCCTCGTACGTTGGCAGGTTCGATTAGTCACGCCAGTTCAAGAAACGAAGAGCATATCTCACAAACTTTCGTTGAACAGATTCGATTCTAGCGATCCAAGTGGCTTGGAAAGGGCACCATACAACTGCACTTGATTCTAATATAGACCGCACAAGTGAGCAGTAAAGTGATCTGAGGCATAACGGGTCCCGGAACTCATCGGCAATTTTGAAAATAAAACCCAGTTGGCGATTGGCTCGGGAAATGATGTCGTTATAATGGATTTTGAAGGTGAGCCCGCAGTCCAGAGTAACACCGAGATCCTTTATTTGTTCTACACGGGCAATGCAACGTCCAAAGAGCACATAGTCAAACATAATTGGTTCGTTTTTACGGTGATAGGAGATGACGTTGCATTTTTCGATGCTCAGGCCCATCAAATTTCTCGTGCACCAGTCAGCGAAAATACATAGCATACGCTGGAGATCCCAACAGTCCGAGAGGCTTTTGATAATTTTGTATATTTTGGCGTCATCTGCGTAGAAAAGACGACATCCTGATGGTAACAACAGAGCGATGTCGTTTAAAAAGATCGAAAACAGCAGAGGTCCCAGGTTGCTGCCTTGCGGGACTCCCGAGTTGTTTGAGAAAACATTTGA
Source organism: Ochlerotatus camptorhynchus (assembly GCF_037179485.1). NCBI lineage: Eukaryota > Metazoa > Arthropoda > Insecta > Diptera > Culicidae > Ochlerotatus > Ochlerotatus camptorhynchus. Next base: position 8,931 of record NW_027040631.1, on the reverse strand, counting down.
TTCCGTCGCGCCAATCTTGACTCGTACAGAGCGATTCACTAAGTACGATCTGAACCATTTCACAGCCGTAGACGAGACACCTAGAATCTCCAAATTAGCAAGCAGGATTTCATGATCTACCCTGTCAAAAGCGGCTTTTAAGTCCATGTATGCAGCATCAACTTGCCATCCAACATCCAAGCTTCGCAGACAGTCAGAGGTAAACTGCACCAGGTTCGTGGAAACCGATCGCTTGGGGTAAAAACCATGTTGGTCCGTATCGATATAATTTTTACAGCACATAAACAGAGCATCAATTACAATAATCTCGAAAAGTTTAGAGCAGGCGCACATGGAGGAAATCCCACGATAAATAGCGACATTCCGTTTGTCTCCTTTTTTGTGAATTGGAAACAGATAGGAAAGCTTCCTGCGGGAGGGGAATTCACTTTGCTGTGCCGAGAAATTAAAAAGTCGCGCAAGTGGAAGGCAGAGGCTGACTGCACATCGTTTTAAAACTGACGAGGGAATTCCGTCAGGACCAGCGGCGAATGAGTTCTTCATTTTGCGTGTTGCGGCTATCACCATGTCTTCAGTGATGTGAGGTATGTCAAAACTAAAAACATCACGTGGCATCCCGGAGGTTGCGACCAACACCTGTGTCGGTGAAGCGGAAAAATCGTGGAAGACTTGTTTGAATTGACGAGCAAACAAGCTGCATTTTTCACTTTCGCTGCAAGCCGTATCATCTCCGAGGAACATGGAACAAGGCAGCCCGGATTCTTTCCGTTTTGAATTCACAAACGACCGAAAACCATTCGGGTTCGACCGAAGGTTCGCTTCCGTGCGTCTCACGTGCCGATTATAGAGGAAGTGGTTGTAGTTTCGATAGCGACGACTTGCGAAATTAAACTGTTGCTTGTAGAACGGTGAGCGAGAGCTGCAGTACCTTCGGAGCGCTGACGTTTTAGTTTACGTAGGCGTGGGTTCGACCATGGAGGCTTTTGCGGGGGACGTCTTGCTGGGACAGTGCGGAAAATAACTTCTTCCAGCGCAGAGCTGAAACAATCCACAGCATCATTGACACTAGCGGCCGTTTCGATACAGTGCCAATCTATTTCTGCAAGTGCATTGTTCAATGCAGTGTAATCGGCCCGGTGAAAGTCCAGAAAGCAGCACTCGGAAAACGGTATATATTCAATTGGAGTGGATAAACTTAGTGACACGACGAGAGCGGGATGGTCGGCATCTAGATCGATCAGTGGCTCGACCGGTAGAGAAACAGAAGTGTCTGGTAAGGCTGAGTCATTTGTCAGAACAAGATCTAACAAACGTCCATTACGGTTGGGAAAAATGTTCGCCTGAGTGAACCCATGAATGTTAAATCCGTCCAGAAGTTCACAGCAAGCAACCGGCATATGCGATAGCAGAGGATCAATGAATGGTGTGCCACTGTCAGAGAAACGCCACTGTAAACCAGCTTGGTTGTAGTCGCCAAATAGGAGAGCGGGAGAATTGGGGCACAATTGAGACGAAATCGAGCCCAACGAATTAACGTGCTCATGGATGATCGTGCAGTCGTTTTTGCGGTCGGGGGGTAGGTAGACTGCGCCTACACTGAGCTTGGTTCTTGGCAGATCCACAACAATCCAGATTTGCTCTAGCAGACTTGAAATGGGCGAGGTACTTACATAGCTGGTCAGTTTCGTTGTGACGGTGATCAGAACCCCACCACCACGCAATTTTTGACTGTTTAGGGGAGAGCGGTCGGTTCTGAAGACGGAATAATGCGATCCAAACAGCTGCGGTGAGTAAATCCGGTCATCCAGCCACGTTTCTGTCAGAACAATCAAATCGTACTCAGCCTCCGAGACAGCCAGGAAAAACGGGTCGATTTTAGTCCGCAGCCCACGCACATTTTGGTAGTAAATCCGGAGACCACCCAAGATGCCACTACGCGAACTGGAAGTTGAAGGGAAATCAGGTACCGAAAGTTCGAAGGGGCCTCATAGCCTAGTCAGTAAAGGCACGGTTTTACCAAGCCGGAGGCGGCGGGTTCGATTCCCGGTCCGGTCGAGGGAATCTTTCGGGTTGGAAATTTTCTCGACTTCCCTGGGCATAGAGTATCATTGTGCTTGCCACACAATATACAAATTCATGCATTGGTATTGGCATCGAAAGCTCTCAATTAATAACTGTGGAAGTGCATTTAGAACACTAAGTTGAGAGCACGCAATAAGCTAATATGCGCTAAGCAATAAGCTTGAAATGCGAATAAGAAGAAGAAGAAAGTTCGAAATCGCAATTATACTCGCCTGGAGTTGCAGGCCGAAAGCCCCCGATAAATAACAAATTATTACTACATATAATCCGGATGCCATCCCTATCGCCAACCGGTATTGTGCGGATACTATCCGGATACTATATTTTGATGCCTGACGACGCGACGCGTGACAAGTCGAATGAGCCCCGAATTGAAGTGAAAGTGGAAGCAACGAATGATGCAGTTTTCGAATCATTCATTGCGTCAATTGAAACACGTCTTTGCTTCAAATGAAATGAACTGATACACTTGACGAACGAAACAAGTGATAGTCAATTCATGTTTGATAGGAGGATTGTTCATTGTGACTCGATAACAAGAAACACAGTGACCTACACGAAAATGATATTGCTCGAAATGAAGCAATTCTGCGGAAAGTTCCTTTTCTTTTCTTTGTTTCGAAAATGCAGAACCCTGGTCTTCTGTACCCCGAGTTTGAGAGATTTGAAATGTTGTAGGAATACCCCCCCCCCCCCCCCCAGTGCAGAAATCCCATCCCCACAAATCGCCCAAAACTCACCTCTCCGCACTCCTCCGGTTGAATCCCTGCCACGAGCGCTCCTTGCTGATCGGTGGAAACTCCTTGATAATGCTCATCACCATCCGGTTGTTGTCGTCCTCCTCCTCGGACATGTATCGACTCGTCGCCGACCGTACGATCAGTTCCGGTGGCATCAGATATTGCGTTTCGCAACCCAGCATCGTCAGCTTCTTGATCCGTTCCGATTGGCGAAACTTGTGGTGCCGCCGGAAGCTCCGCTTGATCGTATTCTCCGTATCGGACACGGCCATCTGGTGAGGCTGACCGCCCACCGGAGACGATTCCTCGTCGGAGGAGTACTCGAAGAAATCGCTAGCCGGTTCGGCCGTAGGAATGTCCAGCACGATGCGGTGCGCATTGCGGGCTCTTCGCCGATACGGTCTGGTCGGAGTGCGACATTGCTTTTTGCCCTGTGCGGTGGAAGTTGAACAGTGTTTTCAAAGAGTTGAGGTTAGGTGCGGTTGTGATTACCTTTTTGTTTCCCTTGAATTTCTGCGGTAGAACCGGAGATGATGGAGGTACTCTCAGTGAAGAACAGCACGGGCCTTCCAGTTCTGCCATGCTATCTTTACCAGCTGCGAGAAAGAAAAACGTTTTTCTAATTTTATAGCGAAAACGATGAATTTTATAGCACACTAACCTTCATCTTCGGAACTACTGGTGCTGGTGTCGCCTTCGTCGCTGGAGTAATCCGACAGGGGAATGTTGAGCGGTTCCTCCGCGCTGGAGCCCTCCTTCGAAAGTCGAGTCAGGATCTTCATGCGGAGCTTTTCCTTCGAAGTAAACAACCACTTTCGGTATCGTTTTGCAAAACCTAGAAGCTTGTTTTTTTTTCATCCTAATCAAGTGCGTTCGGTGCCATAAAAAAGATTCTACAAAGCGTGCTTTTCGGTTTCCAAAAATGGACTACTTTATTCAACTACCAAATCAAAATAAACAAACCAGAATATCGAGTCAAATCTGTCTCTCGTCGTCGGATTGGGGCGTCTTGGGTCTCGTTTTCCGAACGACGCGTCGCACGACTTTGACCACCCGGCGTACGATCCGTTTGCGAGGTCCCTGCTCCAGTCGCAGAGCTTCCCGTTCCTCGTTGGTGCGCGGAACGGGAATGGAGCGGAAGTGCTGCATCCGTCGTTGGATGGCTTCGTTCGACGGTGGCGCTGAATCCAGGTTGGCCAGGTTCAGTATGAAGTGCAAGCACTGGCGCGCTTTATTGCGGTAGACTCGCTTAAGGTTTTTTTTATAGCACAAAAGGTAAACATTAGATTATGAGCGGGCAGTAACTGCGTTACCGTAAATCTAGCCTAATAGTTCTGCTAATCCTACTTGGACTGTACATTACTGCGTGGGCAATGGGATAAATCCATAACTATTGTTTGAACATATATACACGTGTGTTAGCAGTGCTCTGTGGCGTGTTGTAGATGTCGCTAGTGTAGTAGCTTGGCCTCCTTGCCTCGGTTGTTAGCCCAGAAGTACTTTTGCCACTGGAAACGGAACGGGGTCGGTTCGGGAGGAACTTGAGCAGCTACAGCGGCGGCCTTTTTGGCTTCAATGCGGCTGATACGTTCCTCTTCGACTCGTTTCCGGCGGGCTAGGATCTCTGCTTCCTTTATGGCTGCCTTTTCCTCCTCCGTCTTAGGCAGAGGGATCTGGCTGAATTCGACTAGTCGCCAACGCCATTCTTCCATGCAGGGTGGTTCCGAGTACGGATCGTGCAGATTCATAAAGAACCACAAGTACTTGCGCACGATCTGGCGGTACTTCCGCTGGCGGTGGTTAGAAAAGTGTTGTAAAGCGGTGTGATGTGGAGTGAAAGAAAGTATCGTATCAGGAAGTTTGACTGGGATAGTGTGTGGCGTTTTATAGCAAGGGTAGTTTTGATTTTATAGCGCACAAGGGACACGAACATAGACGGGTGAGTAACACATTGAACAGTCGGAAAACGTGTCACAGTCTCTAGTGATAGCGTCTAGTCTTGGGATTCGCCGCCCAAACGTACTTTCGCCAGTTGAACAGGAACACTTTCGGCGGAGATGGCGGCCTCAGGGTTATTCGTTTTGCACGTTTCCGGTTCTCTTCTTCGGTTCGTTCTTTCTGTAGCGCGGCATTTTCCTCCCGTTTGGCTGTTTTTTCCTCCTTCGTCCGAGGCACCGGAATCCGAAGAAACTCCTCCAGCCGCCGTTCAATGGCGCTTCGACTAGGCGGGACCGACAATGGATTGTGCATGTTTCGTATGAACCATAAAAACTTGAGTACAATTACCCGATACTGACACTATTCATTGAACGTCATGGTTTCGGTTTCAGTCAATGTTCGTTTGCAAAGAGTAAACAAATCAATTTAACAACAATCGAGTGAGGAATTTTGCCCTTAACTAGCGTGCAACCCTGTTCGTGACTTGCATGCAATTTTCCGGAACAACATCAACGAGTGCGATTATGACATTTGCTTTTTCATATTATGGTCGACGATGGCTGTCTGTCAAAACTTACACGAGAACAAAATGGGCGTGCCGCGTTCGGTTTGTCATTTTTGGTGGTCGTGCTGGAAGTACTTGCAATAATATTTAACACAAACACACGTTCCCATACAAACAATCATACACACCAGCGCTCACTGACAAATACAGTATGGTGAAAATGTCAACAAAGGAAAAAAAATGACACAAACACAACTTCTATCGAACCCGGATGGATTTGTTTTTGAACTAAAAATAAGCGAATACTCTTTAATTTGCGTTTTATCAAATTTCACTTGTTTTTTGTTTTGCGAATTTGTACAATGTCAAACAGAGAAAAAAAAAAAGATCTTCGATTTCGGTTTCCAAAACTACTACATACTCCAAGAAAGCGCTGACATTTGATGAATAAATAAGTAAAAGAAATGTATACAATATGCTATTATTTACAAATATACAAACGTAATGACTTCAATTATTTTTTTTTTAACTCGAGCAATACTCTAAAAGATGCGCCTACTAGTTTATGCTTGCTTTCTTATTGTTTCGTTTGCTTGCTATGCATTTAAATTAACTTAACTAAACACGATTCGCTTAGACGTTGCGAGTGAGAGCGAGAGAAAACTGGCGTTATTATTTCGAAATAAAAATGATAATACTTTTGCAGCGACAGTCGACAGAAAATTCGGGTGGGTGGGTGAGGATGTTATTAAAAAAATGGGTGTTGAGTAAATGCTATATCCGATGCAATCGACGGATTGGTTTCAGTTGGTTAGCTGGGAAGGAGTTTAACTGAAAGTCAGCGTTCTTATTTTACGGTGTAAAATTTTCGCCTTTAACTTGTTGTTAATTGATTTCAGGTGAGAGTGTATTCGCCATCTGTCAAAGATTCGGCGCAGCAAGCGGTTTATTTCTGATCAGTTCAAGTGAATTCAACATCGATTAATTCGACAGTGAATCAAGTTTTACAAGTGTTTGCAGAGTTAATCGTCGAAGAAAAGTGGAGCAATTTCTTGCATTTGAAGCGAATCTCTAAAGCGTATCCGAAACATTGCCACCTCTCCAGTTAAACTCCTTCGCTGCTTCTAGGAACATGCTTATTTCCAACGAATTTTGAGCGATCAGAATTTTTCCAATCAACCAATTCAGACGCAATAAGCTAAAAACAAAAGCAAATTTTCCAGGAATAAATTAGCATTCGTTCAACCACCACCAGGCACTCTGTTGGGCCTTGCGGCGTGCCTTTCGCAGTTTTTTCTCCCTCTTTCGCAACTTGCGCAATCGTTTGACGAAGAAATTTACTTTGATCGGATTATCGTCGTAGTAGTCCATCAGCGTTTCGCAGTATGCCCGGCCGATGTGCTCGTAGTCCTGTTCGGAAGTAGTCGCTTCATTAGAAAATGTTTCTCTAGGGAAAACGAAACCCAGAAAACAAAACTTACCGCCGTGGAAAAGTGCGTCCCGGCCCGGCCACCCATCGTGCTGCCACCGAAGGACGCCTCCAGGGTGTAGCTGTTGGTCACTCCGAGCACCCAGACGACGATCCGTCCGGTGCCTTCCTTGTTTTTCTGTACCTTAAATTTGCAGTTTTCGAATGAAAACTGATGCGGAGAAGAAGAAAATCAACTGTCATTTATCGGTTATAGGGCTTAGTTCAGATCTGGCCGTTACCTTGTCGGCGACATTCTTGTGCAACATCAGCGGAAAGACCTGCTCCAGCAGCCGCCGGTCGGGATGTCGCTTCAGATTCTCGCACCCGTAGATGAACACATTGTGCTTGCGTGAGTGGGCGTGCATGTCGCAGTACATCGCGACGCCACAGTCCTCCATCAGTCTGCAGATATGGAGGTGATGGAGAAAGTAGGAGATCGGAATCAGTCGATGAATGTTAGGAAAATTCAGAGATTAAATAGGAAGTTTTTAGGTTTGTCAATGGGAAGGTTCAGAGGTTATCGAGGACAAGTTCAAAACACGCATTTTTAAAGTCTTCTAGCGAATAGTTTGAAGGTAGATTTCAGAGTTTTCTGGCTGATTTTCAGTTTATTTTTTTTTTTAGGAAAGTTCAGAAGTCTGCCACAGGTAAATTCCAAAAATCGTCTATGGGAGCTTTAGTGGACTACTTTGATCAGTTTAAGGATCTTGCCGATAATCTCTATTTTCTTATGAATTTGTCATCGTAGTCATTCTAATTTGTTATATCAAGACCAACAATTGAAATGGCCTTAACTCCATTTTGTAAACAAACCTTGTAAGCTCATTTTCTCGCGAACCTACTTTGGGCTCCGGAGGACACTCCAGTCGAATAAAATTCGCCGTCACACGAAGTTGACTGTCTACAAGACGCTGATTAGACCGGTGGTCCTCTACGGCCACGAGACCTGGACTATGCTCGTGGAGGACCAACGCGCCCTTGGTGTTTTCGAACGGAAGGTGTTGCGTACCATCTATGGTGTAGTGCAGAGGGATGACGGAACGTGGAGGAGGCGAATGAACCACGAATTGCACCAGCTGCTTGGAGAACCAAGAAGAAGAGGCGCGCAGCGGGCAAGGTGGATCGACCAAGTAGAAGGTGACCTGCGGACCCTTCGCAGACTACGAGGCTGGCGAACTGTGGCCATGGATCGAGTAGAGTGGACAGCAGAGGACAACAAGGCCTTAGCCTGATTGGTAAGGTAAGTAACATAGTTCCATAAGTTCACGCAAGCTTAAACATTTTTAGAACAGTTCCATTTTATTCATGGTAGTACAACAAGCTTCATGAAAACTTTAAAACACTTTAGAGAAGTTTCGAGAACTTCGAGAATGATATTGATCTCGCTAATTAAGCTCTAAACAAAAAAACAAACTTCAAGAAAGAACGGATATCCTCAGAGCAAAGATATTCCACAGCAGGGAAATTACATAAATTTTAAAAAAATTTTTCGAGAAATTCAGTTAATTGTCAGCACTTAAGAGAAGATTCATGATCGTTAGGAAAATCGTGGAAACTTTAGGAAGTCCGAAAAAGTTTAGAGAAGTTAAAAGAAATGATGAGAAGTATTGCGAGGATCAAGTTAGTTTCTCAAACAACAAAAGAACTTCAAGGCAGTTTAATTAAATTCAGGAATATTGTTGGAACTTTCAAGTAGTTATGAACATTCCTCATCGAACGCTCGACTGTTTCGGTCAAGTATTGCTTGCACTCCGTAATCGGTACTAGTTTTTTTTTTTCCCCTATTGAGGTTTTTTTTTCAATCCGCTTTCATACTGAGTGGTGTTGTAGTATACAACAGTGTAGTGAGCATCGCGGAATTGTAATTGCCGCTCAATCGTTCGAGAAAGGAAGCAGTCATTTCCGGCCGAGTCCGGCAGATGAGCTGTACATCTCTAACCAACAAGTTTCATCGCATCACGAAACGGCAAAATCAAGGTCATCGATTTCACCAGCCGGCGAGCCAGCCGGTGCTTTGTTGCAAACACTCGAGGGCAACAATAGAACGATCATCACCATCATTCTCACATCAGGATAGATCATCGTCATCAGCCACACTCCGTGCGCTTGTGTGGAGAGTTAAGTAACAAACGGTTATCTTCCGTTCTCCGCAACCTGAAAAAACTCAAAAATGAGTTAGTTGTCTTCATCTATGT